>NC_056732.1:638291998-638316998 GCF_019279795.1 Protopterus annectens
CACATAAACATTTTTGCTATTCATAATGTACCTATGCATTTCAAGAAAACACATTTGAAAGTCCTATAATTGAGCTTATTGATTTTGCATTCCCTTTCTCCAAAATCTCCATCAAATTACTACTTTTCTGTATGAAAAATAGTTTGTCACTGGATTACCATGAATCAGTTTACAATTATTCTTTATTATTTGTCTTAAGGTGTCAGCATTGACATACCATAGTAAAATCTACTGTTCCTTCCATTTTTCTAAATTCCCTATGGTGTGTCTAACATAATGAATTTGAATGAGTTTTCCTTTTCTATCTAATTGACTGTTTGATAAACAAATTCTACATAATAACCACTATTTTGAAATATTCTAATTAAATTAAAGTCTTCTCTCAAAAAATTACAGCTGAACTTATCAAACTAAAAATCTTAATAGTTTGTCATTTGATGACTCCTTTCTTAATATACTCTGGAAGTACAAATATGCATATACATATTCAGATTTCTGAAATATTTGAGATTCAAAAATCCCTTCTTCCATACTCAGACTGATGTCTAAAATGTTTATCCTGTCTCTTGGTCAGTAGCATGTACATTTCCAGAATCTAGTGGTTGAATTCAAATACTGAACACATTTTTCTAAAGTCTGAGCCACCTGTATAATAAAAATGTCATCAATAAATATTTTATAGAATATTGTATTTTTGTAATATGCATTTTTTATCACATATTGCAATTCCCATTTTGCCACAACCAAGGTTGCAGATGATGTAGAAATAGTGCCATCTATATTACCACTCATTTTATCTATTGCAGTAACTGCTCACCAAATATAAAATTGTTGTGTCTAACACTATTTGTACTAGAACACAAAGTGTGCCTATTTCCAAATTACAAAGCATTGTTCAGTTAGATATGTTCTTAACATCTCCATTCCTATATTGATGTATGCATTTCATCTGTCATGATCGATAAGCAAGCCTTTGTCTATTTGGTATGTTAATTGCTAAAAAATGACCAACTATTTTTCATAAAGGATGGGATAAGAGCTACTTCAGCATGGGCACCTGATGGATCTGCTTGGAAAGGGGGTATGAATGATGTAGGTTCACCTGATCACCTTTTCCTGGAGAGACATGTTCATGCATGGTCCTATGGAAGTTGTAGTGTAGTCTAGCAAGCTTAGTGCTGGACTGACATAGTAGGCAGAAAGGAGGTCTGTGTGTCCTTGGCCAGATAGTGGGACATTTCTGCTGAGACTACTAATTGCAGCTTTGTCCTAAATGTCAACATATAAAAAGACATTAGGGTGGTAACCCCCACCCTCCCAAAAAAAAAACATAAATAAAAAAAATAGCTTCTTCCATCAGGTAGCAGTAGCAGTCATATCAAGGCTTATCTGTATGCCTTTTGAGAGGAAGCATTATCATCACCGCATTGAGTGAGGAACTGCTGACCTCATCCTGGAAGTATTAAACATCCTGGTATTTGAACAAAGATACAGAACAAAACTGAGTAAAATAGCAGGCCATATTGGAAAAGCTCCTAGAAGAGCCATGCTGCAGCAGAGTGAACTGAATAACCTAAAGATAAGATGAGCTAGATTTACCAAAAAAAAAAAAAAATATATATATATATATATATATATATATATATATGTATATACATACATACATACATACATATACATATGTGTTTGTGTGTATACATACATTCACACACACACACACACACACACACACACACACACACACACACACACACACACACACACACACACACACAGACACACACACACATACACACACATATATATACATATATATATATATATATATATATATATATATATATATATATATATATATATATAAACTAACCTTGTAAGCTCCACACAATAATCTCTTCCAAATTACGTAATACCTGGCTGCCACCTATAAGGCTAACACTGTATTCCTTTCATGAGAGTTTTTTAGACATGGACCAAGGACTAGAAGAAACCTATAAGTTCTTTGTAAGTGATTAAATGAAAGAGATCTTTAACCCCAGATTTATTTTTTTGTGTAGAGTGCCTGGTTCCTGTTACACCATGCAAGCAGTACCTCTATAAAAAATTGTATACAACCATTCATTTTTGTATTGTTTACTGCAAAATAAATGTAATTTCTATTAAATGTGATGATGGGTGAAGGCAGTGCTGCTTTTACATGGGATCTAATAAAGAGTAACTAGTAAAGGGAAGTAGTACCATAAAATTAAAAATAAAAACAAGGAAGTGCTATCACTTCTTGAAAATATTATTATCTGAATTATCACAGAAACTTGGCTTAATATTTAGGAGACTATAACACACATAAATCGCTGCAGCACATCATTGCAATAAAAAACTCGGGAAAGAATGGGGATTTTTTCATGTCAGTGGTAAATTACATAGCAGGCCTTTTTTACAAAGCTTGAAGTGGGAAACCCTGCTAAACTTTATAGTACGAAATTACTTTTCATGACAGAGACATAATTTATTTGAGTACAAGACCTTTCAATATTGACTGTTGATCAGAAATTTTGGGTTCCAAAATTCCAAAGACATATAGTATAGGGAACACTTGCTTCCTGGCACATGAATAAGTCAGGCAATAATGGAATAGCCAGGCAAATGAAGAGCTGACTATTCCTGTACATTGCCTATTGTGGACCTATATTTGAGGACAGGACACACCATGCTGATTATAGTTTGCTTGCCAGCATATAAGCAATCATAATGCAATACACATTACATTTGTAGAGTTAGAAATAAGTTGAAGTAACAGGAAACGATGCACACTTCTAGAAGGTTCTGTGCTGGTGGCAAAGTCTTAAATTAAGCAATTAAGCACTTTAATAATTCATTTATGTAAGAGGGATAGAGAAACATGAACTTTAAAGCCTTTAGCCAATCTACACTCTTGTGTGCTCTTTCTCCTTACATTATTCTGTTAACCAATTATTTTGAGTAACAAGTTTCACTTTTGAACCCGAATGAACTTAGGTTCTTATTTTTTTTTTCTGAGTTACTGACTTATAATGTGTGTGCTGTTAACACAGCTTTCGGATAGAAGCACATTTTGTGCTTTGCAGATTTGTTCACAATTTGTGATGGCGATGGCTTTTTTTTTTTTCAATTTCTATGTATTAAGTTTTATGTTATTTATAAGATTGGTTGCATCAGGTTATGGCTGATGAGATCATTCACGTTTTGTGCAAGATATAAAACTATGCTCTAGAAAGCATAATTACACTATGAATTTGGAATCCATTCTCATAACAAAAATAACTGAAATCAAACAGTCTCCTCTCATCACCTCTCACACAAAACAAGGTCACAATACATAAACCCATATACACAGAGATACTGAATGGAAGCCTACGAAAACATCAGAGACCTCCTAAGTGCAAACCACTTGCACACACACTGCAAAGCAAATAGTATCCACTACACATAACACATATGCCAGTTTCTCAGCAAATAAGCCCGTAAAGCAAAACACCTCAAAACCAAATGTCTTGGTCATAGGTGACTTTATAGTAAGATATAAAAGTGTCCACCTCATCAATTTGAACAAGCAGAAGGTCTCAGTCAGCTGCTTGTCAGGTGCAGGAGCCATCAAATCAGGCATGCACTCAAGTCATTCAACAATTACCACTATGACTCTGTCATAGTACATGTTGGGGTGAATGACTTAAGATGTACCTGTCTGGACTATATGAAGAGAGACATGACTGAACTCTCAGATTATGTGTTACAGGCAGGTATGTCCCTAGCCCTAAGCAGCATTCTACCTTCACCCAGGATGATACCACAATATAGACAAAAAATGGTTGACTTCAACAATTGCCTTAATTTCTGCTGTCAGTCCAGCCTATCCAGTATCTGCCAGCCTGGGAAGACACCGTTGACTGACCACACTGCTTTGCCAGAGATGGTCTTTATCTGTTTCCTCTAGGTTTACAGATACTGGCAAATACACTTGCCTCCCTGATAGTGGTTTTTAGGCAATATCAGAGCAAAAAAATTCTGATGTTACAAAAATCCATTCAAGACAAAAGCAAGGTTATGGTGCTTAGTGATAGAAACCTAAACAGGAAAGTGCACTCCCTGGAAGCACTCCTTAACTTGGAAGATGCTGAGATCTGTGCAGTCACTGAGACATGGTTCAAGGCTGCAGGCAGCATCCTAGCTGTGCAAGGCTACAATGCCTTCCACATGTTCAGACCCCAAAACAAGTGTGAAAAAAACAAACATGGAGGTATATCCATTTTCATTAAACCCAAATGCACCCCAAGACTGGTTAAACAGTATGACCCTCTTGAGCTTCTCCAGGTCCAACTAACTATAGATGAAGCACCCTACCACATCACTGCTAGCTACAGGTTCCTCACCATTCACCAACAGAAGCACACTGCCTACCTGGATTTACTAGAGTCACTCACTATACAGTCAAACACTTTGGTTGTGGGTGATTTCAGCTATTCGTCCACTGATTGGGTGGCATATATGAGCAAAAACATGCTCACCCTGAGTTTCCTGGACTTTGTCAATGCAAATGCCCTAGAACAGCTTATTTGCACCCCCACAAGGGGCTCAAATGTCTCAGACTTAAAACTTATCACCATAGAGGGTCACTGAACTATGCCCTGTATGTTGTCCTCCCTGATAAGGTCAGACCATAAATCTATCTCATTTGAAGTAATAATCAAGCCTGACACCCCCACAGCAGCAAAAAAAAAATGATTTTTTTTTCCAAAGCAAATTACAAACTACTAGGTGATGGTATAAAAAGTTTCAAACCCTCTTCTAACATAGCCAATAATGACTCCTATGCATAGGAGTACACAAATGCCCTGTATAATCACCTAAACTACTGTATAGACTTGACTGTACCTGACATGATTAAAACCAGGTCCTCCTGAAAAAACAGGCCACTGAGGTGGACCTCAAATATAAATAGGTTATATAAAAAAAGGAGGAAACCGATGTCTAAGAACAAGAGGGAAGTTACTCAGCAGAAGAAGAATATCCCCCAAAGTCTGAACAAGCAAATCAGATATCTTGTAAAGTCCTCTAAAGCTAGTTATGAAACTAAATTAGCAGCCCTAGCTAAGGATAATCATAAGGCATTCTTTAGTTATGTCCAAAATCTAAAAGGCAATGCCCAACTATGTGCCGAACTTAAAGTGGACAGTACTTCTCATACTGAACCTGAGTAAATTGCCAAACTGCTAGCTGACAGAATTGGCACAAACCTTACTCCTCTGCCCCGACCAGCCATACCCCTAAGCATACCTGATAACAGTCCTCTACCTAGTATCTCCAAAGAGCAGGTCAAATCCACACTCTCCAAGGCCAAAATCATAGCCTCTATGGGACCAGACAACATCCCAGACTGCTTACTAAACAATCTAAAACAACACCTAGTGGAACCAATTGGCACACTCTTTAACCTCAACCTGAACATTGACTTTGTTCTAATGGAGTGGAGAACCACAACAGTAATATCCTTGCACAAGGGGGGGTTCATCAACTGACCCTCAGATCTATAGCCCCATAAGCCTAACTAGCCGTATCTGCAAGGCCATGAAAAGAATCATTATGGACCTTATCAGCAAGGACATAAGTGATCTTCAAACTGTTGACCCAGCCCAGTTTGGCATCATTAAGGGTAGATCATGCTTATTGAACCTGGTGGACTTCTTCAAGAATGTCAGCAAAGCCCTGGATGAAGGCAAAACAGTACATGCTGCCTATCTGGACTTAGCCAAGGCTTTTGATAATATCCCCCATTCAGGTATCATTGAGTAACTCTCCCAGCTGGGGATTAACCAATACATCACTAGATGGGTAGCCATCTGGCTCATTGACAGAATGCACACTGTCAAAGTTGAGGATTTCTCCTTTACCAATAGACCTGTTACCAGCAGCATACCACAAGGATCTGAGCTGGGCCCTCTACTGTTTGGAATATATTTCTCAGAAGTACAGGTGAAAGTAGATGGCCTGTGGTTTACCATGTTCACTGATGATTGCAAACTGGGTGCAATCATTGAGTCCCCAAACAATGTTAACATATTACAAAAGAGGCTAATGCAGATGAATGATTGGTGCCAAAGCCAAGAACTAAAACTAAATGCAAAAAAGTGTATTATGATGCCCTTTGACAAAGAAGAAGTCCCTGCAAATTAAAAAATTGACAGCACCCCCCAAGAAGGAAACCAGTGGTGTGAGATTTTGGAACACAGGTCAATAGCAATCTAAACATTGATCATCATTTGTGCACAGTGGTAGGGAAAGTCTTCTATGTTGTGCATCATATAAGTAAGGGCATTGCATCCAAGACTAAGGATGTTATAACTCTCTGTATTCAACCCTCATCAGATGACTAATATATTACAAATCTCCCTTTTTCATGTACCTCACCAGACACCTGCAGCAGCTGGGGAGACTAATGAGGTTTCTCACCAAGAAAATTCAGGGCTTCCAAAACATAACCTACATAGTAAGAGTGAAAGCCCTGTTACTGTACTCTGCATCCTACAGGCCACTAACAGGCTACTTGTGCCTGACCTAGAGAACAGTCTCTGACCCTACCCATATGGAGATGCTGCACATCCGCAAATCAAATGGAACAAGGGTCACTTGCTCCAGGGATCTCAACCTAGCCTGTGACATTAACAGAACATGCTGGTGAGAGGCAGATTTCTCCCAGAGATTGCCGCTACTCTGGAATAAGCTCCCATTTCATGTGAAACAGAGCTCCTCAATAACCCTGTTCAAGCACAACCTAGACAATTGGATGGGAGTCCATAAATTCACCCTGGGGTTGGTTCTGATCATAGACATGCTGTGCGAATAATGACCATCTAAACAAGGTCAACTAAGGAACAAGGGTATAACATGGTTAAGCTTGTAAAGGCCGTAGGGCCATTAGCCTAGCACCTATGAACCTATGAACATGTCCTGTGATGCTTTTATCTGCAATGATATATAACCTTTTATAACATTTACAAGAATAAACTGAATTTATAGCGAGAACAGAAGACTGTTTGCATGTTGTGGATGTGGTATCTAAGGAACACAAACAAACTGGAAAAAACGGCTATTGATGTATAAACAATCCTTAATCATGTAAACAGTTCAGTTGAACTGGAACGAGCACTCCGATGCGCAATAATAATGTCCACAAGTTGCAAAATCAGCATAAAAAATGCTGTTTGTTAAAAAAGAAAAATGATTTAATTACCAGACATAAAGTTAAGCGCTTTTCGTCCCACAGATTGTGGGACTTCTTCAGACAATCTGTGGGATGAAAAGCGCTTAACTTTATGTCTGGTAATTAAATCGTTTCTCTTTTTTAACAAACAGTAGTTTTTATGCTGATTTTGCAACTTGTGAACATTATTATTGCGCATTGGAGTGCTCGTTCCAGTTCGACTGAACTGTTTACATGATTAAGGATTGTTTATACATCAAGAGCCATCGTTTCCAGTTCATTTGTGTTCCTCAGTTCAGTAGTATTTATTGTCTGATGTGGTATCTAACTTGATGGGGCAAACGTAAATTGCCCAATGTGATATAAGCATGCTAACAGCATGCTTTAACATTCAGAAAGTGTTGTACATGAACATCCATTGCAACATTATATTGAATCAGGATGGTAATACTCATTGCAAATACAAAGAGCTTATAACATAAATATGGGTTACAGTCAGTACAATGCTTTGGCTGCCTCATGTAGAGTGCATGTGTATGTCTTGCATACTTCCAATTCATGTATGAAAGCATAGTGCATGCCTTGTATACATCCAATTGATGTTACTCATAGGCATCCAGCAGCAAATGGCCTATATATCTCCCCTTGCACATATGACAGAGAATGAGCTCCATTCTTCATTGGGAAACACTTTTGTACTCTACCTTTTCATGTACCATTATTGCATCTGTAGTAGCCATGCTAATAGTGGCCTCATCAGATGCCACTTCATGGACTGCCTGTGACAGTGGTGTTTCAGCACAGGAGGGAACACTGGTAAATATGTACCTCAACATGAACATTTACAACTTTGCACTGCATCGGAGGAAAAATCTCTGTACATAACTGCTTGCCAAGTACACACCTTATCCTGGTGTGTGTGTGTGCGTGCGTGCGTGCGTGTGTGTGTGTGTGTGTGTGTGTGTGTGTGTGTGTGTGTGTGTGTGTGTGTGTGTGTGTGCATCCAATTGCTCATATAGATATAGATTCATTTTAGGTATAATTCATATTATCAGAGTTACTGTTCATAGGACATTCCACCACAGAAGGCTGTCACCAAAAGATGCGGTAGATACTACCACAAAAGATATCATGTCATCATCAATACTGTAGCTAGTAGCAATCTCAAAACTGCACCTTTTCTCCACAGAGCAATGTTCCACTACCTTCAGAGAGGCAGAAGTTGTGCTTCTTTCATAGTAGTGTGTACATTTCTAAAATGTAATTGCTAATTTCAGATACTGGATAATGTTTTCTAAAATTTAACCTTCTCATATAATAAAAATGTCATCAAGAAACATTTTATAGAATATTGTCTTTTTGTAATTTGAATTCTTTATCACATATTGCAATTTCCATTTTGCCATAACCAAAGCTGCTTGTAATGGGGAAATAGTGGCATCCATTGCCACTCTTTTTATTTGTTGGAGTAACTGCTTACTGAATATAAAATAGTTGTGGTCTAACACCAGTTCTACTAGAACAAAGTGTGCCTATTTCCAAATTACAAAGCATTGTTCAATAAAATTTGTTCTCAATATCTTCACTCTTGTATTGATATATGCAATGTTATTTCACATCAAGTGATGAATAAGCAGTCCTTTGTCCATTTGGTATTTTTAATATGCCAAAACTGGCAACTGTTTTTCATGAAACATTGAATAAGAGCTGCTTCAGCAGGTGCACCTGATGGTTCTGGCTTGGAAAGGGGTATGAATGATGTCAGTTCACCTGAACACATTTTCCTTGAGGGGATGGTATGGAAGACATGTTAATTGGTGGCCCTATGGAACTCCTGGTATAGTCAGACAGGCTTGGTATTGGACTGAAAGAGTAGGCAGAAAGGAAGTGTGTGCATGTGTCATTGGCCAGATGGTGGACATTTCTGTCAGCCACAACTCATTTCAGGTTTGTACTAAATGTTAGCATGCAAAAATAGATTAGGATAGTAACCCCCCCCCCAAAAAAAAAGTATATAACTAACTAACTAAATAAATAAACAATAGCTTCTTTCATCAGCTATCATTAGCTATCCTATCAAGGCTCATCAGTGTGCCTTTTGAGAGGAAGCACCATCATCACACTGAGTGAGGAACTGCTGATCTCATCCTGGAAGAGTTAAACATCTGGGTAACTGTACAGAGATGCAAAAAAAATGGAATAAAAGAACAGGCCATACTGGGAATGCTCATAGAAGAGCCACTCATGTAAACATAAGTGCAGCTTCATATATATATATATATATATATATATATATATATAGATTCCTTTCAGAAGCTCGAAATACTGAAATCTCGAATTTTAGTGCCTCAAGCCCAAGAAGTGAAATCCACAAAACAACGAAAACTAAAAACCACGAAATTCAAAACCTCGAATACTGGAAGTTTTCAGTTGTGCCGTTTTACTACACACACACACACACACGCACACATGCACACACGCACACACGCACACACGCACACACACACACACACACACACACACACACACACACACACACACACACACACACACACCATCCACCACACAAACACACACAATCACATTACTGCATGAAAGCAGGGGGGCAAGCCCCCTTCACCCCCCATGTGGGGGACTGCACTCCCCCCACACACACGCCCTACTTAAATATTCGCACTCCGTGATCGCACTACATACAAACACACACTAAACACCACCACACAAGCTACTTTCTCTTCACACACACACATCACATCAACAAAACACACTGACACACACCACAGCCCCTACCCAATCCCCTTAACACACACACTTACCTGAATACATAACCATAGCGGAACTTTCGAAGAGCGAAATTCAAAACCTCCTGTATTCGAGGTTTTGAATTTCGCGCTTCTAAACTTTCACATATATATATATATATATATATATATATATATATATATATATATACACACACACATATATATATATATACACACACATATATATGTGTGTGTGTGTGTGTGTGTGTGTGTGTGTGTGTGTGTGTGTGTGTGTGTGTGTGTGTATACAGAGAGTCAGAGAGAGAGAGAGAGAGATAACCTAACCTTGTACCTTGTAACCTCCTCACAGTAGTCTCTTCCAAATTATGTAATGCCTGGCTGCTACCTCTAACAAGCTCTCTAAGACTAACACTGTATTCCTTTCAGTGAGACACTCCCCTAGACATGGCATGAAGGACTAGAAGAAACATACAAGTTTTTAGTAAGCAACTAAATGGTTGAGATCTTTAGCCCCAGATTTTCTTGTGTAGAGTGACTGTACCTGATACACCATACAAACTGTAGCTCTATAAGAAATTCTGAACAACCATTCAGTTTTTATTGTTTACTGCAAAATAAATGTAATTTCTATCAATTGTGATGATTGGTGAAGCCAGTGCTGCCTTTACACAGAATCTAACAAGGAACACTAACTACTAAAGAGAAGCACTACCACTTTTTGAAAATATTATCTGAACTATCACAGAAACTTGGCTTAATCGTTGGGAGACTATAACACACATAAATGGCTGTAGTACACACCATTACATTAAAACACTCAGGTGAGAATGGGTATTTTTTCATGTTAGTGGTACGTGACATAACAGGCCTTTATAAAGCTTAAAGTGGGAAACCCTGATAGACATACTTTATCTAACAGAGACGTAATTTATTTGAGTACAAGACCTTTCAATATTGGCTGTTGATCAGAAATTTTGGGTTCCAAAGTTCCAAAGACATATAGTATAGGGAACCTTTGCTTCCTGGCACATGAATAATTCAGGCAATAATGGAATAGCCAGGCAAATGAAGAGCTGACTATTCCTGTACATTGCCTATTGTGGCCCTGAATTTGAGGACAGGACACACCATGCTGATTACAGTTTGCTTGCCAGCATATAAGCAATCATATTGCAATACACATTACATTTGTAGAGTTAGCAAGAGGTTGAAGTAATGGGAAATGATGCACACTTCTAGAAGGTTCTGTGCTGGTGGGAAAGTCTTAAATTAAGCAATTAAGCACTTTTGTAATCCATTTATGTAAGACGGATAGAGAAACATGAACGATAAAGCCTTTAGCCAATCTCACTCTTGTTTGCTCTTTCTCCTTTCATTATTCTGTTAGCCAATTATTTTGAGCAACAAGTTTCACTTTTGAACCCCAATGAACTTAGGTTCTTATTTTTTTCCTGAGTTACTGACTTCTGATGCTTGCAACATTAACACAGTTTTCACTGAGAAGCACATTCTGTGTTGTGCAAAACTGTTCACAATTTATGATGGTGATTTTTTTTCAATGTATTAAGTCTTATGTTATTTACAGGACATAAGATTAATTGCATCAGGTTATGGCTGATGAGTTCAGTTACATTTTGTGTGAGATATAAAACTTCGTCCTAGAAAGCTTTATGTTCTCTAAAGTACATGCAATTGAATTTCTAGGGACATCAATCTCATTTACCTATCCAAAATTATGGAGACAGAACACAACTTTTTATTTATTTTCTTTTTTTATAAATGCATTTTTATAGACTGGATAGTGTGTTCGGTTGTGGAGAACAGTGTATTAGACAAAACATTTAGGAAGAATGTTTACCAGTTCATAATAAAAGTAAACTGATGATGTATTCACTTTTATGTTACAGTTTTAGGTGAGATTCAGAAATTGTTCAGTGCTTATGGAAACAGCATTAGTTCATTTCAAAAATGCCTATGCACCAATGTGCACACCTTATGTGAAGCACAGCAAAAATATTAGCATATCGTATAATTAACATGGGTCAGACCACATTTTTGGATCTGTTCCTCATAAACATAGAGTTGTCTTTGTGCACCAAATGACCTTTTAGTTCCTGCAGTGGCGAATGCCCTACAACCCAGTCATTCCACTAGAGGTGAGTGTTAATTTATGGGATCAGAGCTACTATCTGCAGGACATAAGGGGTCTTTTAGATTGTCTGTACTGTTTCGACTCTGCACATGCCATCTTTACATTCCTAGGGCATGGCATGCAGTGGGTGTCTGTGAGGGTGCAACTCCAACTTTCATAAGTGATGTTACCCTAGTCACCCCATTCCCTTAAAGACAAAAATCATCAATGATCCTCATTCTCCACCAACAAATTAAAATCGAGTCAGTATTCTGAACACACTCCCCCAAAATCTTCCAACAGAGAGGGAGGTGAACAGGCTCCACCTTGTTGTTGTTCTTCTCCTTCTCTTTGTCCAGATCTCCCCCATGTCAAGATTACTGAGTGTGGGTCATCAGTGTTATGGTCAGTGCTTTAATCCTTTCCACCAAAGAGGCAGGTGAAGCTCGACTATTACTAAGAATGATAGTGGCAGTAGTTGTACAACTGTAACGAAAAGCACCAAAGAGGAGCACGTGGAAATCACCCCAGGTGTTCTAACAATTGTGCATAGAACGCTAACACTGATAACAACAAGACGATAAGAAATGGATGCTGTCATCCTATACAAACTCTACAGACTGCATGAGTTCCCACCTCCATAAATATGCATATTATGCACGAGCATAGAGGGCAGATACTGACTTTAGGTGTCAAAAAACATATTGTCAGTCATGGTGTCTTAAATCACGCAAATCAAGATAACATCAACCTAATTTGGTCAACCAGTGGGGGAGATTGCATACCATATCTGTTAACCACTTTTTCTTTTCCAACACTAAACTAGAGAAGAAATACAACCATGCACACCAGAAGCCACACAATATATTTGAATATATATTTCCGCAAATTAAGATGCATTTCTGCATTTTTTAATGAGTCTACTGGAGCTGTGCAATATGACCCATCTATTTTACTTGTTGTGTCTGAGGTTTAAGCACATAAGGAAAGTAACAAGGACTACAAGAGAAGATACTTCTGCTGAGACAGAACCTAAGGTATATCCTAGAGAGATCCATGTCACCCTTATGAAACAGTAACTCTTTAGATGACAAAAACATAGTATCTGTACATATGTGTATGTGTATTTTCTGCAAGCTTTACCATATCTGTATACAAAACCTGCAAGTGATAAATAAGAAAATGTAATAAAAGCACCAACCAACAATGTTAATGTAAATAGTTGTGTTTGTCATCACATCCAGAGCAGGCAGTCATGTGCCAACATGAAAACAGTATGATCAAAATCTACAGGCTACATTGGTTAATGCTATAACCCTGGGTGGAAAAGCTGCTGCAACACATACACATTGCCAGAATCACAGCTGATGTTTATGAGCATGTCCTTGTTCACTGTACATGGAGGACAGTATAGTGCAGATGGGAGATCAGGTGATATACTGCGGTACCTGCGAGGCAGTGGCACATGTCTGACACCTATGACTACAAGACTTGGATTACTGCTAAAACCATCTGGACCTACAAAGCTGATATAAGTATTTTGTTTCAGTTGCTCTTACTGTCTCAGTACTGTTTAACACTTCTGTGCTGCATTTATTGATCGGGTTACATTTACCACTGTTTTTTCAGATTTCACTTGTTAAAAAAAACACCATCTATTTGTTACTGTACTGCTCTTAGGTTGTTTTAACATTATTCTCATATTCCCTAACCCCCTCTTGTACTTCAAAAGCTGTTTTGACTTTGCCAAAGTTCTCCTGACTCTGCCAAAATATTCTCTTACATTGTGCACCTTTTTCTGTATTTTGTTGAATATCTCTCAGGGTTACTGAACTTATTTCCAAGGATTCCTGATACTGCATGAATTCTGTAAAGCATTTGTTACTGCACTTGAAATCAAAACCACTCTGGTGGGAGCAGAGCTGAATTCAATCCATCCAAATGGGAAACTGCTGTTTTTTATCTGATTGGCCTCAGAGATTAACTGCCTTAAATATTTTCATCCTGCTGGTATAAAAGAATTACATTTTTGAGAGATTGTGCTCATCTGTTCAGAACTTCCCTGTGCCTTCTGAATAAGCAAACCACATGCTGTATATAAGCAAACCTCTCCAGTTTAAAATCCTGTATAGGAAACATTGTCCATAGTCTGCCACTGTTCATAGCTGCTTGAAGAGATACCAGTTTGTGCAGAGGGAACTATGGCTTGATGTAGCTATAGATCCCCCTCAGTCTCTTCTTGCCTCCTACTGTCCCACGGCATACTCTCAGGCTCGAGCATTCTTGTCATACCAGACTTTTTTCAGCTGCTGGGCTCCTGCCAGGTTCTCCTGGGCTAAGCCCATGAGCTCCCTAAGCCATAGCTTGAGGTTTAGGACATATGCCACACAGATTCTTTTGTGGGATTCACACTCACCCACCCACTCATCACAAATCAATTCTAAATCCCCCTCACCTTATGCCCATACAGCAACTCAAAGGGTAAAAAACCTGTGGATTCTTGTGGTACCTCTCTGTATGCCAACTGCAGATGGGACAAAGATTTGTCCCACTCTCTTTTAAACTGGACTGCAAATGTCTGTAGCATGGTTTTTAGTTTAGAGTTTAACCTCTCCACAAGATCATTAGTCAGGGGATAATAGGGAGTGGTCTTTAGGTGCGTCACCCCACAGCACTTCCACAGACAAGGCAGCAGGTCTGACATGAAACTGGCACCTCTGCCAGTCAGTATATCTTGCAGGAAACCTACCCTGGTGAAAATCTGTAATAAAGCATTTGCCACCTTTTCTGCCTCAATGGAGAACAGAGCCACTCCCTCAGGGTATCTAGCAGCATAATCTCCTACCTCCAGGATACACTTCTTCCCTATGGAAGTTCAGGTACTTAGCTCCTCAATCACAGGCAAAGGCATCAAAGGAGCTTTGACTTTGTCTCCTGCCTTGCCTACTTTCAGGCACTGCTCACAGGTCCTGCAGTACCCTGTAACATGCCTTGCGAGCGCAGGCCAGTAAAAGCTCTGCATAAAATGTCTGTTAGTATGCTTTATGACCATATGCCCTGTAAAACAAATGTCATGGGCTATAGCTAGAAGTTCCAGATGGTAGGCTCTAGGCACTACCAACTGCTGTATTATCTCAGCCTCTAGCCCTCACTCAGGGGTCCATTCTCTATATGATAAACCTTTGTTCCAGTATACAAACTCCTGTTTTCCTTGAGGATCAGGTGTCACCCTAGCAACTTCCCTCAAGCTTCTTAGTGTAGGGATCGAGAGCTGAACCTGCCTCAACTTTATCATTGTAACTCTTCTTAGCTTCCCTTCCACAGGAAGTCTGGTATCCTGTGACAGTGATGCCTCACTGTCAGCCTGGGTACTACCACTCACTTCTGTTCATGCAGTCACTCTGTCCAAGGGAACATCTGTACCTACCAGCAGCTGTTGCTGACCTTCAGGTTCACTGCTACAGGGTACCTCCCTCCCTGAAATAGCCACCTCACCAACCCTAGCTTAAGGTGTGGGTTCTATCTGGGTCTCTAGGCTACCAGATCCACATGCCTGTCTCCAAGTTTGACTGTATGTAACTGCATGCACACAAGATACTGCATTATCAAAATCATTCCCCATAAAAACATCTGTAGAGATATCCTCAAAAACACCTACTAGCTTGCTTCCTTTTTCACCATCCTAGTCAAGGTGAACCCTGGCCAAAGGCATTTAGAATGGGGTCCCTCTTAAAGCTCTGACTATAGTGGACAGCCCAAGCAAGTGCTGCTCCTCTTTAACCACTGCAGGCTTCACAATGGTTATGTCAGGGGTTGTGTCTCTCTTAGCAGTGGCCTGCTTTCCATCCACTAACATTGGATATAAACTCTGGTGATAGTTTGTTACCCTTGTTGTCTCCAGACAACTTACTGCTAGCATACTGTTATTCCCAATTGCTGGCTCTCCCACATTTTGTTCCCCACCTTGCTTCCATGGACATCTATATGATAGATGGCCCTGTTGATTACATTTAAAATATGTAACCCTTGATCCTGGCCATGCACCTGAACTAGTGGCTTCCTCTATTACTGGTGGACTCTGTTGGAGTGGTTTAACTGCCCATCATGGGTTCCCTTATTACCATGTGCAGAACTGGATATCCCCTTCCTGTACAGTGATGCTTTGCTTGCTAAGCAGAAAGCCCCTATTTTTCCCAGCTCATCTGCTGAGTTACACTTTTGGTCTGCCAACCAGATTCTCATGTCCTCAGGCAAAGTGTTAAGGGCTTTTTCCCTCACAAAAAGGTCTGCCAGCCCTTTAAAAGTGGTGACCTTACAACCACTCACTCACCTATGAAAATAAGTGCTTAACTCAGCAAAATAATCACACACACTTTCATCAAACTTGCATCTATGCTCACAAAACTTTTTTCTGTAAGCTTCAGATGTTAACTTAAAGCATTCTAGTAAACATTGCTTTCTCTATCATAGTTTAAACAATCAGTATCAGACAATTTAGAAACAGCGGTTACAGCTTTACCATGAAGTAAGGGGGTCAGGATCTGTACCAAGAGCCTTTGGTCAACATTATACTGTTTACATACTCTTTCAAATATATGAGTAAAACTATCGAAATTATCACCCTGTGTAAAGTGTGGAAGAAATTTAATGACCGTTATTGCTTCTGGGGTATAGTTATTCCCTTCCCCATTACCTTCATGACTGATGGATAGTCAGCATCTCCCTTATATGTTGTCACTGTTTCTCATTTTTTTCAGCCTCCAAATGCCACCGTCTCTTTGCTGATTCTAGTTCTAAATGTTTGGCCTATAGCTCAAGTCTCTTTAACTCCAAATGGATTTTTAAGTCCTCTGAGGAAAACGTAAACTGTTCTGTTTCTGAGCGCTGCAAATTCCCATCTCCAGACTGGTTATCCTCCCAGTTGCTGGTCTGAGCTGCAATTAAGGCTGAAATAATTTCCTCTTTAGTCAGGTTAGCATGCACCAGTCCTTTGGCTTAACACACCTTGTCCAACTGGTTCTTTGTCAGCGTGCCATAATCCTCTGCTGACATCTTTGCCTGCTTTCCCTAACTAAACTAAACAAAACTAACAAAAATAAGTAAATAAATAAAACTGTTGTGAAATGAAACTCTGAATGTTTACCTTGTGGCTGATTGAGAGTACATCCACCTTCAGTGACATCTGCCAACAAGCTACAAAAGTTCAATTAATAGCCATACCACTACTCACCAATACGTGATGTCCCCACTCTGTGCCAGTAATCGAGGAGCCTGAATCCTTACCACTGACACTGGAAAGGGACATTCAGATGGAATAAAAATAGATACACACACAATTTCCAGATGTAGCTCTCTGCATCAAGCACATTTTCCCTTAAGAGCACACAAGGGACACACTAAATCCAGGGTCTGTGTTTCTCTCTTTTTCTCTCTTTCTCCAGGTCCCCAGTAAGACTTTCACTGACACAGCTGTAGAGTTGAGGCCTCAGCCAAGTGTCCAAACCAAGTCCTCCATTTCCCTCTCTGTGAAACCAGTGCTTTTTATCCCTGCCCTAAGCATTTGACACACGCACTCTTTTAGATTTGATTTGCACACACACACACACACACACACACACACACACACACACACACACACACACACACACACACACACACACACACACACACAGACAAACACACACGCACACATGCACACACGCACACACACACACACACACACACACACACACACACACACACACACACACACACACACACACACACATACACACACACATCTGGGAATGGCTGCCAGAGATTTACTAGCTATGCCCCCTTCTGCCCAGACTCTAAAGTAGTTACTGCCACCAGACACTCCAAAGCCAGCTACACTAAGGCACTTGCAAGGGTACCAGTTATACTGAGTGAAATTAATATTAATACAAATTTAGTGTCTGACTGCAATCAGAACTGTAAGATACAATATTTATGGCCTAAACCAGGTAGTTTAATTTTGAGTCTTTATTGGATGAATGAACTTTCAAAAGTTTGACTGTCATATGGTCGACGCCATATGATCGAATTTTTGAAAGTTGAAACGTTTTAATAGAGATCTCCGTACGGCACAGAATGGGAATATTTCCCTTTGCTACACTTTGGTGCTTAAAACATTCAGGTAGGTTATTTGTGTAGTTTATTTTTTTATTAGATTTTCAAACTTTTAAAAGTTCAATCATATGGTGTCTACCATATGACACTCGAACTTTTGAAAGTTTGATTATCTAATATAGACATTTAATTTCAGTATATTTTTCTAAACGTTGGCTAGGGCTGAGCTTCACCTCTTCTCTTCCAGTATCCTCTGTTAAAAAATATACATTTAATCAGTTACAATATAGTCAGGACCCACTGTTGGTACATTTTTTAGTACAAGCAACTTTACAAATACATGTTTTCAACACTAGCATCACTACAAATCAGCTTGATATACAAATGACATATAATTATTTAAAAATTTCCAGCTAGCTGTGCTGGCATATGTTACACATCCACAGCATTACTTCTCCTGGCATAGTTGGCAATACCTTACTTCGTCACATCAGGTTTACCCTCTTTTAACTGGAGCTGCTCAACGTTTGACATCTTTTGTCATAGGTCTGGAGAGATTCTGCTGAAATCCAATGTATCCGCTGCTAAACTAAAACAAAATAGCACCTTGTGAGTTTCCTTTTCACTTTGCTGACTGTATTTTATCATTTTGCTGCATCATTTTGCTGATTGCTACTGTACTTTTCTGTACTTTAAAAAAGCTGCTCTGTTGCTTTAAGTAGCTAATACATAGCATAGACTAGATTCAAATCTGCTGAATCTAAACTGTATTGTTACACTTGAGTACTATTCTAGCCATCTTACATTAGGAGGGCTCTGACTGCACCCTTGTGGCAGAAGTGTATAGTCTGAGCCTCATCTGAGTTGGGAATTACTGGAGGAAAGTTCATTGTGTGCTTTCCCACTGGTAGTTTAGCTTAAACGTGTTTAATTTCACCTGTATTAAAGCCTCGCATTTCCGGTAGCTGCTTACTGCTCACTGAGGTTCAGTGGTGCCCTGTACAGACGCAAATGCCTTGAATTAATATTTTCTCCCAGACATCTGTTAATGAACCCTCCCAAGCTTACCAGCTGCATTGTGGGAAAGTCAGTTATGCACTGAGAAGCATTGCCATAGTTTTCATCCCTAGCCTTCAATAGAATAAGCCCCTTTTTTAATCCTAGAGCAAAATCTGGTCAAACTAGCACCCCCCCCCCCCAACAGTAGTTATGGTAAAAACCTGCCATAATGGATGTTATATTTCCAACCATTTCTCCATCAGTATGCTGCCAACATCTTACTCCTAAAACTATCAGATACAATATGTGAGAGATGTAATTACACTATGAATATGGAATCCATTCTCTCATAACAAAAAAAAAACTGACATCAAACAGTCAGCACACACACATCACCTCTCACACAAAACAAGGTCACAATACATAAACCCATATACACAGAGATACTGAATGGAGGCCTATCAAAACATCATAGACATCCCAAGCACAAACCACTTTCACACACACTGCAAAGGAAATAGTATCCACTACACATAACACATATGCCAGTTTCTCAGCAAATAAGCCCGTAAGGCAAAACACCTCAAAACCAAATGTCTTGGTCATAGGTGACATTATAATAAGACATAAAAATATCCACCTCACCAATTTGGACAAGGAGAAGGTCACAGTCAGCTGCTTGTCAGGTGCAGGAGCCATCAAATCAGGCATGCACTCAAGTCATTCAAGAACTGCCACTATGACTCTGTCATAGTACATGTTGGGGTGAATGACTTGAGATGTACCTGTCTGGACTATATGGAGAGAGACATGACTGAACTCTCAGATTATGTGTTCCAGGCAGGTATGTCCCTAGCCCTAAGCAGCATTCTACCTTCACCCAGGATGATACCACAATATAGACAAAAAATGGTTAAATTCAACAATTGCCTTAACTTCTGCTGTCAGTCCAGGCTATCCAGTATCTGTCAGCCTGGGAAGACACTGTTGACTGACCACACTGCTTTGCTAGAGATGGTCTTTACCTGTTTCCTCTAGGTTTTCAGATACTGGCAAATACACTTGCCTCCCGGATAGTGCCTTTTTAGGCAATATCAGAGCAAAACATTTCTGATGTTACAAAAATCCATTCAAGACAAACTCAAGGGTATGGTGCTTAATTATAGAAACCTAAACAGGAAAGTGCACTCCCTGAAAGCACTCCTTACCTTGGAAGATGCTGAGATCTGTGCAGTCACTGAGACATGGTTTAAGGCTGCAGGTAGCATCCTGGCTGTGCAAGGCTACAATGCCTTCCATATGTTCAGACCCCAAAACAAGTGTGAAAGAACCAAACATGGAGGTGTATCCATTTTTATTAAAGCCAAATGCACCCCAAGACTGGTTAAACAGTATGAATCTCTTGAGCTTCTCCAGGTCCAACTAACTATCGCTAAAGCACCCTACCACATCACTGCTAGCTACAGGTTCCTCACCGTTAACCAACAGAAACACACTACCTATCTGGACTTACTTGAGTCACTCACTTTACAGTCAAACACTTTGGTTGTGGGTGATTTCCACTTTTCGTCCACTGATTGGGTGGCATACATGAGCAAAAACATGCTCACCCTGAGGTTCCTGGACTTTGTCAATGCAAATGTCCTAGAACAGCTTGTTTGTACCCCCACAAGGGGCTCAAATGTCTTAGACTTAATACTTATCACCATAGAGGGTCACTGAACTATGCCCTGCATGTTATCCTCCCTGCTAAGGTCAGACCATAAATCTATGTCATTTGAAGTAATGATCAAACCTGACACCCCCATAGCAGCAAAAAAAACTGAACATTTTTTCCAAAGCAAATTACAAACTACTAGGTGATGGTATAAAAAGTTTCAAACCCTCTTCTAACATAGCCATTAATGACTCCTATGCAGAGGAGTACACGAATGCCCTGTTTAATCACCTAAACTACTGTATAGACTTGACTGTACCTTACATGATTAAAACCAGGTCCTCCTGAAAAAAACAGGCCACTGAGGTGGACCTCAAATGTAAATAGGTTATATAAGAAAAGGAGGAAACTGATGTCTAAGAACAAGAGGGAAGTTACTCAGCAGAAGAATATCCTCCAAAGCTTGAACAAGCAAATCAGAACTCTTGTAAAGTCATCTAAAGCTAGTTATGAAACTAAATTAAACAGCATTCAAAATCATAAGCCAGACAAAGTCAACCATAGAGGTGGTCCCATCTGCAAAACTCCTTGGCATCACTATAGACGAGCACCTCAAATTTGATAGCCACATACAACAAAACATAAAGAAAACCCACCAAAAGCTAGGTATGCTCTATAAGAACAACTGCTTTCTCTCCAACTCCGCTAGACATTCCTTAGCAACTACCTATCTTCTACCATCTCTACTATATGGAGCCCCTCTCCTTACTAACCTGTCTTCTTCCATCTCCACTAAACTCGAAATCTGCTATAATAAAATCTCTAAATTTGCTACCAAATCTAAAACCTCTTCTCACCATTGTCTTTCCCTACAAACTCTGAACTGGCTAGAACTCCCTAACTACCTAGACTACCTCCAACTAACCACTGCTCACAAATTAATATTCTACCCTGAAAAATGCCCAGCCCTAGCAAACATCCTTCCGCCATACACCCCAAACAGATCTCTTAGATCTGAACACCAAAATTTAATCACCATCCACAAACCCAATCGCCCTGCTGGCCAGCTCCTTCTCTCCTACTCTCTTGGCAGGAAATGGAACTCTCTCCCTTCTTCTCTTAGAACAACATCTAACACTGAAGCCTTCAAAATCCAACTTTTCTCTTACTTATCCTCTAAACATAAGTGCACCTGCTTACATCCTACATAAATCTACATAAATTCCCCTTGAACCCTCTACATCCTTTCTCTTTACTCTATCCTAATACTATCTTCTTTTCTTCTCTTTTTCTCTCTTGATCACTGCTTGATCAAACTATATTCTACTCTCAGTTTATGTACTTTCTCTCTCTCTACTCCTCATATGTAAATATTGTAAATAGCATGTGACCTTACACCTTCTTTTCATACAGTCAAACCTGCTACTTGAAGGAAACTACTAAATCTATTGTATCTACCTTCCTGAATGATGTTTTTGAAGTATACTGCGTGTATTTGCTTTTTTACTAACTGTATTCAATGTAATGTTATCCCAAATGTATATATTTTATTACTATCTTTTACACTATGTAACTTAGATTGTATTTGCTTTGCTTTTGGAGCTTTTCTCCCCGGGCCTCCACTGAAAATGGGTACGTTCTGGCCCAGTGGACTTCCCCGGTAATCAAACTGGAAATAAATAAATAAATAAATAAATAAATTAGCAGCCCTAGCTAAGGATAATCATAAGGCATTCTTTAGCTATGTCCAAAATTTAAAAGGCAATTGCCAACTATGTGCTGAACTTATAGTGGACGGTACTTCTCATACTGAACCTGAGTAAATTGTCAACCTGCTAGCTCACAGAATTGGCACAAACCTTACTCCTCTGCCCCCACCAGCCATACCCCTAAGCATACCTAACACCAGTCCTCTACCTAGTATCTCCAAAGAGCAGGTCAAATCCACACTCTCCAAGGCCAAACACATAGCCTCTATGGGACCAGATAACTTCCCACATTGCTTACTAAACAATCTAAAACAACACCTAGTGGTGCCAATTGGCACACTCATTAACCTCAGCCTGAACATTGGCTTTGTTCTAATGGAGTAGAGAACCACAACAGTAATCTCCTTGCACAAAGGGGGTTCATCAACTGACCTTCAGAACTATAGCCCCATAAGTCTAACTAGCCCTATCTGCAAGGCCATGAAAATAATCATTATGGACTTTATCAGAAAGGACAAAAGTGACCTTCAAACTGTTGACCCAGCCCAGTTTGGCATCATTAAGGGTAGATCATGCTTATTGAACCTGGTGGACTTCTTCAAAAATGTCAGCAAAGCCCTGGATGAAGGCAAAACAGTACATGCTGCCTATCTTGACTTAGCCAAGGCTTTTGATAATATCCCCCATTCAGGTATCATTGAGAAACTCTCCCAGCTGGGGATTAACCAATCCATCACTAGATGGGTAGCCATCTGGCTCATTGACAGAATGAACACTGTCAAAGTTGAGGATTTCACCTTTACCAGTAGACCTGTTATAAGCAGCATACCACAAGGATCTGTGCTGGACCCTCTACTGTTTGGAATCTATTTCTCAGAAGTACAGGTGAAGGTAGATGGCCTGTGGTTTATCATGTTCACTGATGATTGCAAACTGGGTGCAATCACTGAGTCCCCAAACAATATTAACATATTACAAAAGAGGTTAACGCAGATGAATGATTGGTGCCAAAGCCAAGAACTAAAACTAAATGCAAAAAGTGCATGATGCCCTTTGACAAAGAAGAAGTCCTTGCAAATTACAAAATTGACAGCACCCCCCCTCCCCCCAAGAAGGAAACCAGTGGTGTGAGATTTTGGAACACAGATCAATAGCAATCTAAACCTTCATTGCCATTTATGCACAGTGGTAGGGAAAGTCTTCTATGTTGTGCATCTCATAAGTAAGGGCATCACATCCAAGACTAAGGATGTTATAACTCTCTGTATTCGACCCTCATCAGACGACTAATATATTACACATCTCCCTTTTTCATGAACCTCATCAGACATCTGCAGCAGCTGGGGAGACTAGTGAGGTATCTCACCAAGAAAATTCAGGGCTTCCAAAACATAACCTACATAGTAAGAGTGAAAGCTCTGTCACTGTACCCTGCATCCTACAGGCCACTAACAGGCTACTTGTGCCTGGCCTACAAAGCAGCCTCTGACCCTACCCATATGGAAATGCTGCACATCTGCAAATCAAATGGAACAAGAGTCACTTGCTCCAGGGATCTCAACCTTGCCTGTGACATTAACAGAACATGCTGGTGAGAGGCAGATTTCTCCCAGAGATTGCCACTCCTCTGAAATAAGCTCCCAATTCATGTGAAACAGAGCTCCTCAATAACCCTGTTCAAGCACAACCTAGAAAATTGGATGGGAGACCATAAATTTCACCATGGGGTTGGGTCTGATCATAGAATTGCTGTGCGTATAATGACCATCTAACTAAGGTCAATTACGGAACATGGGTATAACATGTTTAAGCTTGTAAAGGCCGCAGGGCCATTAGCCTTGCACCTATAAACCTACAAACATGCCCTATGATGCTTTTATCTGCAATAATATATAACCTTTTATAACAATTACAAGAATAAACAGAATTTATAGCTAGACCAGAAGACTGTTTGCATGTTGTGGATATGGTATCTAACTTGATGGGACAAACGTAAATTGACCAATGATGTAAGCATGCTAACAGCATGCTTTAACATTCAGAAAGTGTTGTATATGATCATCCATTGCAACATTATATTAAATCAGGATGGTAATACTCATTGCAAATACAAAGAGCTTATAACATAAATATGGGTTACAGTCAGTACAATGCTTTGGCTGGCTCATGTAGAGTGCATGTGTATGTCTTGCATTACTTCCAGTTCATGTATGAAAGCATAGTGCATGCCTTGTATACATCCAATTGATGTTACTCATAGGCATCCTGAGAAAATGGCCTATATATCTCTCCTTGCACATAAGACAGAGAATGATCTTCATTCTTTATTAGGAAACACTTTTGTACTCTATCTTTTTATGTACAATTATTGCATCTGTAGTAGCCATGCTAATAGTGGCCTCATCAGATGCCACT